>NC_056731.1:1448698788-1448743788 GCF_019279795.1 Protopterus annectens | reverse complement strand
GATGTGATTACTATTGCAGGCAAATTGTTATATGCAAGCATTTTAGGTTGCACGTCGACAGCTGACATTTCCACGCCTCCGTGCGGCACTTCGACATGTCCTATGCACTCGCTCTCATTTCCTATGCACGTGGCTGTGGCGACAGCATGCCTTCATTAATATGCATTTGGTGCTACTGCGCCATCTACACACTGCACGGTCGGCGCAAGCCTAACGCCTGCCTTGCGCCGAGCTTCATGAATCCCGGGATTTGTTTTTAGTAATGCTGTCCTCATTTGTGGCTGCTTTAGCTGATATAAAAAGGTTGATCTAAGTTGAACAGGGTGCTGAGGTGTATCTGACCAGAGGCAGAAAAAAAACAAGGAGGTAGTTTAACTAAGTAAGTCAATTGTTGTACTGCTCTAGGCATAGCTGGCCTTATGTAAAGGCCACTGGATAGATTTCCAGGATAAATGGACTATCTGTTAACTGTTCCTGATTTTGCAGTATATCCCTGATTTTATCTCATATTTTTGGTCTGATATTTGTACATTTTGTAGTTTTATGGAAGTCTTTTATGTTGTAGTCACTGAATAATGATGAACATTTGAGTTTCAGACTTCATATAGGTCAGAAAATGCTTGGTAGGCAAAACCTGTTACTCTGACAAATTTCAAAGTATATTACAGAATTATTTATAATCTGTTCCTGATTAGCAAATATATGTGTTTTATTTTATATGAAGAGAACAACTGAGATGAACACAGACAAATTAGCTACAATTGTCAGAGCCATGTCTGGAGGAAAATTATTAAATGCTCTTGTTTGCTCATTATTATCACTTTGCAGAAATAGTGTGATTTGTGTGAAGCAACTTAGAACACTTAAATGTATGGATAGTAGGCTACTGTTTGCATGGAACAAAGCTGAAATGCATTGCATGGCCTTCATTTTTATAACAATAAGATATCCGAAGTGTACACGGAAGTGGCTATAACTACTGAATGATGGTGGGAGATGTCTGTGGGTGAAAGTAATTGACCCAGGTATTTTCTCAGTTTAATCAGTCATTAAACTGGCTTTGCAAGACTAGTATGCATATGTGTGATGTACGATGGAATAATTTATTATTATGACTATTATAACTCTTGTTATCAAAAGCAGACATCTGAGGTGTACACAGTCTGTAAGGTGTCTCTAAATGCAAGTGATTTGCTACTACTGTTTGATCGCTAGTAAACATCAGTTTTTGATCAGACGTAGTATTAGTAGTGCCACACAATTTAAAACTATTACAGAAATGGCTTATTCTTGTGTGTATATGTGTTGGGGACTGTAGCCTATTTAATAATAACCAGTTGGCTATAATTTCTTTAATTTTCCATCATACGTATCATGACTGTACACAGTAAGTGGCTGTCTTTGGTGGTCTTGCAGGAGCAGGATGTATGTGAATGCAACTGATTATTGTCATAGTGTAACAATTAGTGGCATTGCTATATCATACTACATGCCTCTGGTTGAGCTCTTGGCTTTTTCTTTATGGAGTGTTCATGGTCTCCCTTTTCCTGTGTAGGTTTAATCAAGTGTTCTGCTTTTCTCAGACATCCCAAATACATGATGTAGGTGGGCTGGCATTCTGACAACTTCCTCCAGTTTGCCTGTAGGTAAGTGTGTAGCATGTATATGTGCTGTGCATCTTGTTATAGACCTGACGTGTCAGTATGATTGTGCATATTGGAAAATCGGTGCAACATATAATACACCTGGTTTGTCAGAGGCAATATTAATTTGTATGTACATGCATGTAGGCATGTGTGTGGGGGAAGACAAGTAGAAAAAACACAGTCACCAGTTTTTATATGTGGACATGCATATCAGCAGGTGCATAAATATATTTTCTTGGTCATAGTTTGAAAAAAACAGCAAGTCATTACCTTCAGTGTAAACATTGGGTTTATGTGATTGTCACTGTTAATGTGACAAAGCAACCAAATGTACAAAAAAATGGGAAAAAAGAGCGGTGAATGGATTATCTTTCAAAAGTAACACATAAAATACAGTACTGAGCATCCAGGTACTCAGAGCTGGCGCTTGATTCTGTTCCTAGCAGACATACTATCATTGAAAAATATTCAGAGTTTAGAGGCAGGGGGAACATTTATCTTAAGTGTTTCATATTTTTTGTCTAGCCACTAAAATGATCCATTTGTAAGGGATATATTCATGTCACTTCACTCAGTACTGTCCATGCCATTATGTCAGTTCTGAGTTGCTGCCTGCACTTTTCTTGTAATCAGTTCATTCTGCATTCTTTAAAGATAAGTAGACCTACATTAGAGAACCTCCTGATACTAGCTTATGGGTTAATAAATGCAGAAATGCTGGTTCCACTTAAAAATAATTAACTAATTACACCCTAGTGATGCCTCCAGGTGTTTCTGAAGTTTCAGCCTACTGACACCTCTAGGTGTCAAATATTGCTTGTTCATATTTGCATTAATAATTCCAAAGCTATGCTACATGCAAAGTGTTAAATATTTCATCTTAAAGCTTACACAATGGCAAACACAACTGGATTGATATCTGACCTCTGTCTAGAATAGATAAAGAAATATCAATTGTTGTTCATGTAATATTTATTTATGTTGTTATAAATGTCACATTTCTCTAAATAATGCAACTACCAAGTAGCATATACAGAACTGCTTAGCCATATATGAAAGCTCTGAGCTAGATGAATACAATGCTGCTGACAGTATGTGTGTGACCCGAGATGTTGCTGAGATATTCTAAGTTATTTACAAAATATTATACATTTAATAGTTACTGTGTCTACTTGACTTATAATATCCAGTTCAAGTCTTATAAAAATTATTACCACTATAAAATAGTCTGTTCTGAATAGTTTGACATTGATATTTCTTTAGTAACCCCTAGGCTCCAGAGATATGAACATTTGTTTGAAATGTAAGGCTATAATCTGATTTTATCAAAAAGCTTAAGCTCTGCCCATTGGATGCTACAGTGCAGACTAGCAGAGTGCCATCGGAGGAAATGAGTTAATGTCATGGCTTTCTTTGCACAGAGTAATCCTATATCTCCATTAGGAGCATTTCTTGTTAGTCTGAACTAAATCTATGAAAGAAATACATGACACTACAAGTAAGAAATATAAACAAATATAAGATTTCAAATTTCCTTCTACAAGCATCCTGATAATGCGGCTCAGTTATCAAAATACTTCCTTCTAATGTAGAGAATATGTCAATAAATGTAACAGCTTGCAACTGCCAGCTACATGAGTCTGCACAATGCCTGTCACAAAGGCCACCACTTTCATCATGCAGGAGGAATGCTTAAAGACGCTCCAGATATGGGGAGAGCTAAAGAGATACATCAAGCATATAAAGGTGTGATACATTCATATACAATTAAACTGAATGGAGAGGTGAGAGCTCTAGACAGCAACATCTCCAAAGACATCAGGTCTTAGCTAAACAAGTATCCCAAAGGAGAAATAAAAGAGATGCCTTTGACCCTTCTTTGCTAGCAGTAATTATAGCCATATGTCCTGATCATGACAGTGTATTGTTTTTACCTCTCAAGGAATGCCAGCTAGTCTAGAAAATGTGATAACTATCCTCATCATTACTTGTTCATCCACAATTTTGTATCATCTTCAGCTCCCATTTTGGTCAATGTTCAAAATATATTTTGCAGGCTGATGCAAGCATCTTGATACTCCTAATTACAGTTAGTTCTGATGCATTTCTAGGAACTCTAGCAAAATCAATGATTTCCATTAGGCTTCATTAGCACTCATCAGCCAGTATAATATTAATCCATCCTGGGAAGCTCTAAAATGCAATGCAAAATTAGGCTCCCCAAATCCCTATTTAAAAAAGACAATACGCATGTCTCAGGCTGTCCTGACTTTGCATCTATCCATAAAAAGAAAGTGTGGAACTTACAGGCAACTGAAGAAAATCCACCAGAGAATATGTGGGCAATATTTACAACAAATACAAAACCTGAGGAAGAAAAAATATTTACAGAGATTTGCTGGCACTCTAATAGCAGCATTTTCAGTGCCCTATTGCACCTTTGTACTCCTTTATCATTTTCTCCAAAGACAAGATCACAAAGTACTCCATTTCAATGCCATGTGCACTTTCGAAGGTGAGCATGTAGGCTGATCAGTTGCTGTTTAGTGAACTGTACTAATATTGAAATGGAAATGCAAGATCCAGTTTATTAGAATGGATTAATATCAAGAAGGGAATGGCATGTTCATATTTATTTGAATGGAGCTTTATGTGATGTGCAGTGTATCTCAGTTGTTAAAATTATGGATTTTGAGACATGAATCATTATTGTGTAGAATTTTTCATTTTTAATTTAAATGGTGCATCTTGTGTGTTTAGGGGTCTACTTCAAAACATTGAATGCTCACATTATCGAATCTCACTTCAGCAAACTAACTTCATCGACTCTTCATTATATCAAACTCCCGGAACAAAATAAACCCCGGGAAAGGAACCACTGGGCCACCATGATGAACCTTGTCCTTCCTCCACTGTAGTGCGATCTTGGAGTTGATATATTTAGTTAGGTGGGGTTGGGGGGGGGGCAGTGCCCCCCACTTGGAGTGTTTTTTTCTTTTGCTGTTTGTTGTTTTGTCCTGGTGGTTGCCTGGTTCCTTTCCCGGGGTTTATTTAGTGGGAATCAATAATGTGTGTAGTCAATGTTTTGACGTAGATATATTTAAATATGTTTAGTGATGGTTAAGAGACATAGTTCACATTCCCACTATTATGAAACCAGTGTGGGGGGGGCACAGCGAGGAGATTGCCCTGACAAAATAAACTTGTTTCATTATTTGTGCATTTTGAATATGTGTTTTTGCAAAAGTCCAGGTTTCACTGTTTGCCATCTTGGTTAATTTAGTTATGCTAAACCGATATGTACACTTCCTATATATATATATATATATATATATATATATATATATATATATATATATATATATATATATAAAATGGACTGGCGCTTCCATAAGTATGAATAATCCTTGTCTAGCTGCTTCAAGAAGGATTAATTAACTAACAGAGGTCTAGTCTTTGGGTTAGATTCCAAAGGATTGGTGCTACTCTGCAGATTGTGCTGAGAATAGTGTAAGATACTTGCCAAGCAATGTAATACATAAATGAGCTTCAATGTAGAATTTGCAGATGGGCAATCCATATTTGCTGAGCAGTGAAGGGGAAAGCAGATGTTCTGATAATTAGATAAAGTTACAAAGATTACAAAGAAAGCATGCAGTGTGCTAAAAGTAACACTTCAAAGGAAATAGCAGTCCACTTTGGAAATGGCATAGTTTTGTAAAATTGCTCAGAGATACATCACAGATGGCAAACAAATATGTAAATATGCTGTAAAATGGAGGTGCATACATGAAATAAAGACCACATACCCAATTAAACGTAGAATTCATGGCATACATCTTAAGTACATACCAGTAACAAGTTAATATTTGTATATATGGATATCTGCAATGTCAGAATATTGCAGATTCCACTGGTTGCTGAGGACATAAACATTTTATTTCAATAGACAGATATCTAAAAAATAATGCTGGGAGTATGACATTCAGTGGTGCATTAGTAGCGTTGTCACCTCACAGCAATAGGTTCTCCAGTTAGATTCTCAGTTGGGGCACCTTCTATGCAGAGTGTGCATGTCCTCCCTGTGTTTGTGTGGGTTTCCTCCTGGTGCTCCAGTTTCCTCCCAAGTTACAAAGACATGCATCTGGAGTGGTTCTCCCCAGGTGTCTGCTGAAAACTGGCTCTTTTCCAAGGTGGAAATTCCTGGTAAACAAATGCTAAATAAATAAATAAATTAATTAATTAACTAATAAAATGTGGGGGAAGATACAAACCCAAAGGAATAGGGGATATAAGACAGTAAAGGCTGTGTCAGAGTTAAAAGGAGTAACAAGCATGGAAGAAGGTAAAGGAAGGTTAGAGGTGCATGGATATGTTTTTTTTCTGGGAATAGGCCCCTTTTTAATTTTTTTGAAAATAAAGACTGTTAAGTTGCTGGCAATGAATAAATGAGAACTGGGTAGGGAAGACATGCCTAACATAAAGGAAAACACAAAACACAAGTACTCGGTGATAAAATATAAAGGGATAGGATGAGACACATGGAGAATAAACGTAGAGACAGCACAGGAGGGGGCACAGGATAGTAATAAAACAAGGGATGGGGTGCAAATTACACATGGCCCACTGTGCTGTGAAAGGTACAGTAATGCAATAATGCACACAGAATCATTGTTATGGTGTTGTCAACTGTATGTGAACATTTTACCAGGGTATCAGGAATTACCAATGACGTGATATGTGGAACAATACCTCTCCAAAAAGGATACCACAACACAGACATACACATATGTAACTGTACACATGTCCTAGGTATGGTGCTCTGGACATGTACACAAATAGTTTTGGCTACAACTAAGAAAGATCCAGACACATATAGGATCATAAAGGCAGAACAACCAACCCAACAGGTGGGAGCCAAATATCTGCCAACTAAGTCATATTGCAACCATGAAAAATTAGAGACATATATAGTAGTGTTCAGCCAGGGTAGCAGCAAAATGCTTCTGCTGCAATAGGCAGTCATCACTAATTAAACACAGGAAACTACAAGCAAGTGCTACTGAAATGATAGAACACCACATGCCATCTGTGGACATTACATCATGTTAAATGCATGTTCAACACAGTTGTACACATTTATCATCATTGATATGTTACACTTAAATGTAGAAGTACAACATGCATAGTGGTTTATGTTATGGTTCTGAGCACTATGCATATGGTGATCTGGGCCTACTGTGGCAACAACATTGTAACTGTAGAGCAATAATGTGATGTGTCACATCTGACAATACGAAGACAGAATTATGCACATACAAGCCAAATAAGGTGATGAATTCAATGTGCATAACATACACATGGGTGATGTGCCACTCTATTGTAAGAATTGTGTAAAAAAGTATTAGCTACCTAGATGATGTTAGTGCAAAGTACCTCTGCAAGTTTTCTGTGCAGCTGTAGTTAATATGTGCAGTCACACATCACAAATGAATGCAGACATACCATGTCTACTTGCACTATATGTGTAAGCAATGATCTGGATGCTGCAATGTGATGGGTCATGTATAGACCATCTAATGCACAATAGCCATTGTGAAACATATGTACAGGACATATGGAGCATTTGTAATGTGAAATCTACAACTGAGTACTACATTTCCAGGTGACAGTGTGGCATATATGCTACAGTGTATGGTGACTGTATGTCAGATGGATATGTAAGTACTTGTAAGGTGCATTTGTGTGCAAATGAGGTACACAAATAGGTACTATACAAAAGTAGCAGATTTCAATTAAACATTTGAGCATCAGCACAATAAAAACATTTAATATACACATATCTACAGTCATGCATACCCATGGTAACAGACGTCATAGCTGCAAATATATAACATAATAATAATTTTGCACATATGTGCAGAAAGAAAATGTCACATCATATAATGAAGAACAGACATGTACAACACAGCTTACATTAGATAGCCTTAAGTGGAATAAATAATAATGTCCATTACATGTGAATGTTCTATGCAGCAATGCTCCACTGTATTGTGAGGAGAAATCATGTAAGCATTTGCATATGGTACACAAATAAATGATACAGTGTAACTCATGCATAACCTACAGAGTGTCATGGAGTGTAGAACCCACTCAGAGTACACAACCATGGTGTGTGAAACAGTAATACAAAATTGTACTAGAGCTATCCATAAGTGGTTAGTGGGACCACATAGACACACAGTCCTGTAAAGATAGCATGTACCTGTAACATGGCATGGTGAAACTTGAAAGAATGCCTTGTATCATGGACATGGTAATCTGTGGAAAAGCACAACCCACTGGTGTAATGAAACTCATAGGAGTCAGAGGCATATATACAAACATATGGGTGCGGGGTCATTACACAAAAATGGTCAGCACAATCACTGATGCACATATTAGTCTGACTCCTACAGTAATACAATGCTTCCCTGATGTACATGTGATCCAACAATGGGATTCACTGCATTAAACGATAGAAAAACTCCCACATGAACAGTTATCAGCAATACAGTTGCATATGGTAAGATGAGAGTGGTAAATGAAAGCATATGTATTCATGGAGCATCTTACACAATGTGAGACAAGGCAGACACATATCACACCAAGGCAACATTGCAATGCCATTAGTATATGTACACCATAAATATTACAGGAATGTCAACACAAGCAATAATCAATGACAGACATATGTTACAGTGGTCAATTATGACTCTAGTGATTCTCAGCATAGACACAACTGAGAGGCATAAGTAAGTGGAAACACCAGACTCCTGTACATATAGTTGTAAACCACTGCTGTATGGCACACATCTAGTATACCTTAATACATTTTACATGACTGCAATAGGTAATGTCAAATGACATATTGCCAAATGGGAATATATTTGCCGGCAGACAACTGTGGATGTTGATTTTAAGTGACACAGTTAAATGTCCGGCAGAGGACAAGAGGCTGCCATGTCACAGCTATTGAGAGGCATCTGGTATATGGTAGCATAGCAGAGGATACCATAGGAGAACACCTCTGGTACACTATCAAGGAAAATATAGGGATAGCATGACTGTCATATAGTATAATATGCACAAGTATGTACCATGGCAATAAGAACAGTAACCTATGTGCTGTTGCATGCAGGCTACCTATCACATAGGGAAAAAACACAAATACTATACTTATTCTTTTGAAGGACCTTTCTGGTAAGGCCAAAGCTCATGGACAATCTCTGTGCTGATCCCACAGAAGAAATTAATCATGGCACATACCATTTCCCTGAAAAAATCACCTATCATAAACTGTATCTGAGTTCTGAAGATATTAGTGATGACCTCACTCATCTGGTCCCACATGTCAGATGGTCCTGGTGGAGCACAGTATTCCTGGTCTTCATGTAAGACAGTATAGGATGGTCCTGGTTCACCTAATGAGGCTGTATCCTATTCCTCATAATTGGACTCATCTGGCAGGAGTCTGCCATGTCTCCTCTGGTATCATTGATCAATTGTTGGGTCGTCACATCATGAGACCTCTGTAAGAGCCAATCAATAAAACAAGAAGACAAATCAGCATTCAGGGTCATGAATGTACCATATCACTATGCTGCACAATGGTCTTGTTCAAGTGTGCCCTCAACATGGTTAATAACAAGTGCATATCACAGTACCCAGAAAATTCTTAACGAGAAGTCTGAAAAGATCAACACAGAAATGGAAGAATAATATTCACATCGAGCATCATCTGGTATGTATCAACAGTAAACACTTATGAAAGTCAGTGTAGTCATGAGGTGTATACCACTATGCATTTCATGAAGGATATGATGTATAAATCTCAAGTGATTACCATGATATTCCAAATAAACCTTGAAGTGATATCTCAAAAAACAAAATGCTATGAGGCATGTACAAGAAATATAATAAACACATATGGACACTCAAGCTAATAGCTTAAACCTGCAAGGTGGGCACCAAATACATAGAATATATATTCATTACACACAAACAGTGTGCAAAAATTTGAATGCAGGACATGGATACACAAAAATATGTCAAGCCTCATGCCATATATCCACATAGAGCAATTGGATACATTTTTATCAGACCATTAACTATTTATATAATCCACATTCAATATGCGAGTGAGGTTGTGGTGTCTAGTAATTCTATTTACACTGTTGTAACAATAACACTGATGTTGCTATACACAATAAAGGTAAAACCTTAGAACACACATATATAGGATAGATCCGCATTAAATAGCAGTATGCACATATTACACAGTCAGGTGCACACTGGTATGCCTTGTAACTTTTGGAGTAGCACTGTGATAAGACATGGTCTATCAAACAACTGTCAAGTGTAAATACCAATTCCAAACCTAGCACCTCTCATTACATGACAACTGGCAGGAAGCGTACTCACATATGTGTGTAGCAGTGCCACATACCAGTGCAAACACTTATCTTCAGTAGGCCTGAGACAAACTGCACCAGCAGTACTAGCTTCAGGTCCACATCCTTTTTTGGTATGATCTGTGAAAATGGCACAGGGCATTAATTACATAGCGTTTGTCAACATATCCAAAAGTTAAGCAAAACACAATGAAAATCCAATGCTTCACAGCTGTACACTTGCCATATGTTAGCAATGACAATACAACAAATACCCTCTACCCCACAACCTGCTATATCACACTGTATCAAAAATCCTATAAGGTTACACAGGAAAAGTGCAGTTTCCTAGCATGTGTTCTGTAAAACTACACGCTATGACACAGCAGTACAAACTCTTTTACTCTCTCATCTAATAAACTAAAAATTGGTAGTAATGCCATTTGTCATAACAGAACAGATATACAGAGTGCACCACTGTGTAGTACACAACCTGTGCAACAAATGTATACACATATGAAATACATATGTTGATGTGAAAGAAAGAAATCTTGAAATTTGCATTACCAAATGCAGTGTGGCCATCATTTTGCTCTACTTTGATCCATCAAAATTACAGCTAATCAAAATTCACTTACTCCGTTCCTAGTTCTTTGAAAATTCAGTTATCCAAAAACATGGACTGCCGAAATCCTTTCCCTGTGAAAGGAACCACTTGGCCACCTTGGTGAACTTTGCCCTTTCTGCAATAAAGTGTGATCTTGGAGTTGGAATATTTTAGTAGGGGGTATAGGGGGTGTGGGGTGAAGCCCCCCACTTTGGTGGGTTTAGTTTTGGTACATGTGGGTTTTTTATGTGGTGGCTAAGTGGTTCCTTTCACAGGGAAAGGATTTCGTCAGTCCATGTTTTCAGATAACTGAAGTTTCAAAGTACTGGGAATGGGAAGGTGAGTTTCAATTAAGTGTAATTTCAATGGATTGAAGTAGATACCAACATTATGTTGTGTACACAAGAAGTTCATGTATATGTGTGCAACAATGCAAGGTCAGTGATATATGAACAGCTGTACAAATTAAATATGTAAGTGGCATTAGGAATGAATTCACAGTTCACAGAAAATACAGAAATTAAGCACTATAACCAGTAGTGTTGCATGATGGGAATACATACATATCAATTAGCATCTCCTGTAGAACAATAGAAAAAAATCAACAGGATTTGAAAATGCTGAAACTCTTTTTCATCATCTGCTTTAAATATATAACTATTTGAACATATGCTGTTCTTCCTACCTCACTCCCATCTCTGTTCCTCCAGGCAATGCATCTGATATATCTTCACAGTCCTGTGCTTGGCAAGGTGTCAGTGACACAATGAGTAGCAGACTTGTCCTTCGTGGAGAAGGTTATGGGTTCTTTTTCTGCATCAGGTAGGTTAGTTCCTAACACTACAGTGCTGTATTCCTGAGTTTGCTGCATTTTGGATGAGATGTTAAACTGAGGCCCCATCTGCTTGAGTTGGTAGTAGATCAGTTGGATTTAATGATCTGATGCCACCTATTGAAAATAAGTCAGATGTTTTATTGCCTGACATCACTGATATACATATAGTACTTATTACACTTTTAACAACATCACTTAAAATTATGTTAACAAGCACTTCCCCTGCCCTTTCTTCCACAACCAAAAATGTATCTTCTTCAAAATTTCTGCTACTATCCATTTTCCATTGATCTTAGTTTCATTTAATCTTTCAGTACATAATGTCCATAAAACAAAAAATATTATTATATCAATTTTCTTCATGTCTTCTTTTTTTCACCATAATAACCATACTTAATCATGCCCATACTTAGCTGTTCAACTTTAGTAAAACCGTCCAACATTTTGTTTTTATATAACTCTTCCCATAGTTTATTCATCCTCAAAAAACTCAAAAATACACGTTCTGTTGTTTTGTATTCACCACAATTAATACATATTATATCTTGTTTTCTTTTATAAGGTATATTTGTCTTAACAGGCAAATTACCTATAGACAATCTCCATAGAAAATCCTTACATTCGTGTTATTGCTTTCTTTTTTATATCTAAATTTTTCCAAGGGTCAGCCAAATAGTATGTTTTCATAATAGTTAAATAGGTTCATAAGTTCATAGGTTCATAGGTTGGTACTAGGCTATCGGCCCTAGGGCCTATACAAGCCTAGCCATAACAATTCCCTGGCTATTTCTTCCCACACTATTTACTTCCCTGGACCCCTGTCTAGCAGGGTGACTGATGTGATACCGGGGGTGAATTTCCTTTCTCCCATCCAATCATCAAGGTTCCTTTTGAAGAGGGCCAAAGAGGTGCTCTGCTCGACATTTATGGGCAGTCTATTCCAGTGTCTGGGGAGTCTCTGGGTCAGGAACCTATCCCTCCAGCATGTTTTGTTTATTGTGATGACAAGATTTAGATCCCTGGAGCATGTGGCTCTGTGGGATTGGGATTTCTTTATGTGTAGCATGTCCAACAGCTCTGGGTTTGACATGGCCTTGTATGTTAAGCAGAGAGTGCCTTGGAGTAGACGATATGCGACAGAGTATAGCTGGAGTTTTTTAACGCGGTCAGCATAGGGCATCTGCTTTAGGCCTGTTATTCTTTTAATGAGGTATTTCTGCGGCCTTTCCGGTTGTTGCAGATGTCTTGAGAGGTACATACCAAATGGGGCATTGTATTCTATAATGGGTCTAATGAGGGATGAGTACAGTGGGACAATAACCTCCTTTTTTCTGGATGAAAAGCCCTTAGTAATGAGGTGTGCCACATAGAAGGATTTCCTGACTGTTGTGGCAATGTGGTTATTGAAGGTGAGACCACTGTCTACCTGTGTCCCTAAGTCTCTTATCACACTTCCGGTGTTTAGTGTACTGCCACCTATGTGATAATTCATGGGTACATGTTTTTTTCCCAAAGGGGATAACTATACATTTCTTGGCATTGAGCTTGAGCCCATGGCTCTGGCACCAAGCATCTGTTTCTGTAAGGCCCATTTGTAGAGTATCCACGTTATTTGGGGATTCAATAATGGCTCCCAGTTTGCAGTCATCTGCGAACTTTGTTAGCCAGAGTCCCTTAGTGTTCTTCTGTACTTAAGAGGAGAAGATGCCAAACAAGAGAGGTCCCAAGACTGAACCCTGAGGTACTCCACTTGTCTGAAGCTGGATTTGGAGTCAACTACTTTTACAGTGTGGTTTCTGTCAGTAAGCCAGTTGGCAACCCTTCGAGTGATGTAGGGATTAATGCCCAGCTTAGTAAGTTTATCTATGATTCCAGAGTGGGGGATGGTGTCAAAGGCCTTGGTGAGGTCCAGATATGCTGTGTAGACTGCCTTACCCTCATCCATGGCTCTGGAGACTGATTCAAAGAAGTCAATAAGGTTCAGAAGACAAGATCGGCCCTTCACGAACCCAAACTGGGTGGGGTCCAGTGTTTTAAGGTTGCCAATGTCTTTGTTTATAAGTTCCATGATAATACGTTCCATTGCCTTGCAGATCAGGCTCATCAGACTGATGGGGCGGTAGTTCCCGGGATCCAAGGAGGATCCCCCCTTGTGGAGTGGGATATCTGTAGCTGTGCGCCACTCAGTGGGCACCAAGCCTGAGGTGAGGGTATGATTAAACATGACACTTAGGTGAGGTGCCAGTTCATTTTGTAGTTCATGTAGTACACAGCCCGGGATGTCATCTGGTCCCATGGATGCTGTATTCTTAGCTTTGGAGAGTGCGTTTTTTACCTGTGTGGTCATTATTACTTAAATTATTAAATTATTATATTGTGGGATCAGTACATTTAATGCCATTCTGTTGTAGCTCAGAGCAGATCTGAGCATTGCCATTTAGATTTTTGACATAGTTATAGAAGGCCTTGTGCTTGTCTTTGGAATCTTTGGAAATTTTATTTCCGTAACTAGCTTTGGAGGATTTTATGAGGGATCTCAGCTTCTTACTGAGGCTGGTAAGGGAGTTTTTTGCATCCTGGGATTTTCCTCTTTTCTGCAAAAGTTTTTTCCTTTTGTTGTAAAGTTTGTTTATGGCAGGAGACCACCAGATTGGCTTCTTTTTTTGGAGGAGAGCATCTTGGTTCTATTTGGGATGGCATGATTCATGCATGAGTGGATGTGCTCGTACAGTGCCTTAGTGTAGGACTCAGCTGTCGAACTTTCAGTTCCCATCTGCATGGGTGTCATGAAGTTTGTAACGTCTTTCTTGAGTAGCATTAAGTTAGCCTTGGAGAAGTTTTTTATGGAGGTCTCCTTACTGGGGGGTGGGGGTGGGATGTGGATGTTAAGAGTGATTAGTTTATGGTCTGACCTGACCAACGAGGGGGTGACCATAGGTGTGGAGCATTGAATTCCCATATTGGTAATGACCAGGTCTAGGATATTGGAGCCTCTGGTGGGACTATGGATTAGTTGATCCAGGGCATTGGAATTTATGCATTCCAAGAACCGTGGGGCAAATGTGTTGGTGCATGAGTAGTTTTCCCAGTTAATGACAGGGTAGTTGAAATCACCCAGTATTAGGGTATTTGGTTGTATATTAATATTGTTCACTATGTTTAGAAAGGTGTAGTGAGAATCTTGTGGCATGGTGGGGGATCTGTAGCAAGCTACAATTTGGATTGCAGTCTTACCTAGTGTTAGTTGCACCTGGAGAATTTCAGATGCATTGTGTTGGGCAACTAACCTGGTGGTGTGAATATCCTTGGTGAATATGGACACTCCTCCACCTTTATTGTTTCAATCCTGGTTTGGTGGCCGAAAAGTGTGGTGAGAGTTGTAGCCTGGTATTGCAGGGGTGCTCTCTGGTGCCTTGAACCAGGTCTCAGTTACTGCACAGATATCGATGTTCGCCATTTTTAGGAGTGCCTCGAGAGAGTGCATTTTGAGGTTTAGACTTCTAGCATTGAATAGCATTACCTACAGATTTTACATGCTTGTACCGGTTACGGTGGTGGTTTTGTCCTTTGAACTTTGCCTAAAAAAGGCACTATAGGGGTGGCAAGAGCCTTAGCCAGTAACCTGAATCCCAGGGGTGACAGGTGCAGACCGTCTCTGGCAAAGCATTGTGGTCTGTCGATCATGTCGTCCCAGGCAGACAGATACTGGATCCATTTTGAATGACACCAGAAGTTTAGCCAATTGCTGAAGTCAATCATTTTGTCCTTATATTATGGTATCATTCTGGGTGAAGGCAGGTTGCTACTCAGGGCTAGGGTCATACCTGCTTGGGCCACATGATCTGAGAGCTCTTCCATGTCTCTTGTCATGTAGTCCAGGGTGGTACGCCTTAAGTCATTCACTTTAACATGGACAATGACAGAGTCATATTTGTACTTGTTGTGGAGTGACTTGAGTGCATGAGTTATGTGGCGGATCATGGCACCTGACAGGCAGCTCACTGTAATTTTCTCCTTGTTCAGCCTGGTGAGAGGGACATCAGTGTGCCTGACTATAGAGTCACCTATGATTAAAGTGTTAGGTACATTGTTTTGCCTTAGGGGCTGTTGCTGGCTGGCATAGTGATGTGTTGAGCTATGTGACACTTTGGTTGTGATTGGTGTTTGTGTTTCAGCTCTGGAGGTCCTTGTTGCTTGGGCAGGTTACAGGTAAGGGCCTTCGCATATGTGGATTTAGTGTTGCTATGTGTGGGTGTTGGTGGTGTGAGTTTAGAAGGACTATGTGCTGCTTGAGGTGTAGTTCAGGTGTTAACCTTCTCCTCTTGACTGTCTAGCACAATCTTGGCTGGAGAGAGCATTGCTTCCAGTTTGGCTATGTAAGTGCATCTCTCACAGGTTGTAGTGTTGGTTGGTAGGAGGAGAGGGTTGTCTGTGTACATGAGACAATTGCTGCATTGCCCCAGGATGCCCTGATTCATCAGGTGGACAGGAGAAATCAAAAATACCATTCTTTTCTATTCTTTTCAATCTTATTCACTTTTAATTTCTATAATATAATTTTATTTTGATATTTCTTTGCATCTTCATTCATAACATTTTTGAGAATTTCTTTATTTCCATTTTTTTCTAGAAACATTTATACGTATAGTATAAAATAAGCTTTGTCAGTGTCTTATTTTCATTGGAATAACCTTTCAAAACTCTATATAGATTCAATGATGCTGCATAAACAACTGGATTTATTAGGCATAATCTTCCTAGCTCTTCTTTCATATACAAAATTCACCTCTTTGACTAGATTCCTGGGTTCAAACTTGATTCCTATATAAGGGAAAATATAATAAACATTAATTCTTTTTCATATTGTGTTGGCAACACATAAATGTTAGCTATATATGCTATTTTACCTAATAGGATAGAATTTATCAAATGTACTTTCTTCCTGTATGATAATCTAAATGTTTTCCAAAAAGTACACATATCCTTTATTTCTTGAAACACCTTTTCCCATTACTTATTCTTACAGTCACTTACTCCAAATACTATCCCAATACATCTGTGGTTTCTTCATTACATTTTATGTCTCCTATATTTCTCTTACATACAAAACTTTTACTTTTTTTCATTTATACATAGACCAATTGTCTTTAATAATGTGATTACCTTTTCACTTTATTTCTTTCATCCATTCTTTATTTCTAGTGATTAATATGATATCATCTGCATATGCATTCATTATATGTAATTGCAATTCTTCTGTCATCTTGTATCCTGCAATATCTGTCATTTTATTAATCTTACTCGCTATGACATTCATCACTAATGAAAATATAATGCTTCTAGCTGGATATCAATGTCTTACTCCACATTCTAGTTTTATTTTTTCAGTTACCATCCATTCACATTTATTTTAGCATTATTCCTTTATTATGCCAATTTAATTACCTGCATTATTTTTCTACTTAAATTATATGCCTCTTAAATTTCCCAAAGAGAATAATATTGTATTTTATCAAATGCCTTACTTACATATCGATCATGATTTTGCTTCTACTTTCTATTTATAATACCATCTATTACTTCTTTTATTAGCCATAATAAATCTTGATTTCCTTTTCCCTTTCTACCAAATATTATTTGACCAAGTAGCATATCTATTTAATTTGTTAACCTTTTAGTTATTATTCTTATAAATATTTTATAGTTTGTGTTACTTAGTACTATCGGTCTCCAGTTCTTTATATCATGTTTTTCTCCTTTTTTCATAGGAATAATATTACTCAGATACATATTTCTTTATCTACTATTACCATCTCTAATTATTCATTCAACACTTCTACAAATATTACTTTTGCCAGATTTCCGTTTCATTATCCATATAATACTCAGTACCATCTAATCCTGTTACTGTATTCAAAACAATATAATTTAATACTTCATTTAGCTCTTCCAGGCTTATGTTTTCTTCCAAGCTTTCATTATCTTCTTTAACTAATATCTTAACTTCATACTTTTGGCTTTGTTTAATTTATTTTTTTATAAATGATTGTCTCATGTGTTCTTTATAATTCCACATATCCCTTCTTGTGTTGTTACTTTATTTTAATTCTTTATCCTTTAACCCCTTTATTATTTTTTTTTATTTTCTTTCACCATCTTGTTTAAATAAGGTGCTATTTCTTCTTTCCTTTCATGTAAGCAATATTTGTACTTATATATAATAAATTCTTAATTTTTACTTGATTGATTTCATATATTTCTTTCTGTTTTTCATAAAAAGCTCTTTGTTTATTAATTCTCGAAACACATCTTGATTTAATGCTTTATATTTTACTTTTTCTTTTTTTTCTTATTCTCCATACATTCTAAGAAGCATTTTTATATTTTTCCTTAAGATATATCAATCAACTTGTTGAATTTTCATGAAACATTCTCATGTCTATATGGCCTTTCTATACCTTAATTATTTATCTCTTATCATATTGTTTTAACTCTTTTTCATTCAACCTTTTAATTCCTTTATCTATTTTTATATATTCTTCTTTCTCATGTACTTTTATCCATATTGATGTATGGTTTGAGACACCTGTCTTTTTTATTCCTTTCTGTAAGATTTTTAAACTATCTGATATTAAAAAATAATTAATTTCAATTTTAATCTCACTTCTTCTATAGGTCCAATGTATATTGTCCCATTTATATAATTTGCCACATTGCATTATTTCATTTACTATTTTGCCATCACTACTATTTTTCGTAGTTGTTCTTAAATTACAATTAAAATCTCTCACTAGAATTATATCCATATAAATACAAACATAGTTAAGGATCTTTTTAAACATTATTTCTCTTTCTCTCTTTGTGACATATGCATATATAGCAATAGTTCTATATACATTTGTGTTCCATCTTACGTCTAATACTGTAATTTGTCCTAATTCAGCTATAGTAACATCTAATATTATGATATCTTTTCAACACAGTAAACATATTCCTGAAGAACTGTCTATTCCCATATTCCAAATGATAGGTCCACCCCACAGCTTTTCTGTTTGTTTCCTTTCTTCCTCTGTTAATAATCTAGTATTCTCTAATACAATAATATGAGCATTTATTAAGGCACATCATTCCAAAATTCCTGTTCTTCTCTTGATCTTTTTCATGATAGTAACATTTAAAGCTAAACTCTTCATCTTTTAATAGAATTTAGTATAATATGTTTCTCATCCTTTACCTTGTTTGCTTTATTTTGTAGTAATACGTTTGGATTTTCTTTTCCTTTCTGTCACTCTTTTCCCTATAGAGGCGTTTCTTTCCTCTCACTGCCAATTCACAAATTCTTCTTCACTTGTGTCCAATGACACTTCTTCTCTTTGTTTCTCCCCTTCGTTTGGCTTTATTTCTATATCTTGTGTCTCAATCTGCCCTTCTTGTTCTTTTCTTTTCTTTTTGTCCTGATCTACTTTTTGTATGTCCTCTTTTTCTATAATTTGTACATTTTATTCACATTCTAACCATGTATGCCCAGTGTTACCAAATTTCTTACATTCAAAATCACGTTTTTGCTTCATGCCCAGTTTTACCACATATAAAATACTTTTGTTTGTCACATTCCCTAATTAAATGATCATCTTTTCCATAGGAAAAAAAAAACATGTCTTAAGTTATCCTATATATTTCACAAAACCCCTATTGCCATTTACATTAATAATACTAGAAATATGTATCACATTGTAATTTTCCATTTTTAGTAGAACCGCACATTCTCATCCCCCAATCTATAAACCCCTTTCATCATAAATTTTTGTTGTGTCCTGAACATCTTTATATAAGTACAATAAATATTCCTTTATGTATTTTGCCTCAATTTCAGTTCTGAATTGCACCATATGCTTCTTTTTTATTTCTTTATAGAACGATTGCATCACATACCGTGAACATGGATTATCTTTCTTTTTTTTTGTTCATATTTTTCTACAAAGTTTTCCGTGGCCTGATCAGTCTCAAATGTTATATCACAGAATGTCTCTTTATTGATAATAATGAAGGCTCTTACCTCTTTTGCTGTAACACCCAATGGTGCAATCACCGAGTCCCAGACTTCATACCTGTCTAATCATTTTTCTTTTTTATAGCTTACTCGCACTGTAACTTCCTCTTTGTCTCTTTTCCATCTTTGACCTTTCTTTCTCCCTCCTTCACTGTTTGTGCATATAACCTCTTTCCTGCTGTTTTCTCTGCATTCTCTTCTTGTTGTATGTTCTCCATTATCTCACCCCAAGATGTTACAACTTCAGTCTCTGGCTCACTTTGATTTATATGGTCTTTAAAATGGGGTATATATTACGTTATTGAATCACTAAATGCCGAATGGCTAAATACTCGAAACGGCCATTCATTGAATCGTTTGTTGTGGGGGGGCTGTGCCTCCCACACCCCCCGGTACTTATAAATTCCAACTATGAGGTTGCACTACAGTGGGGAAAGGGCAAATATCCCATCCCCCACTGTACCGTGACCCCGCAAAGCATACTTCGATGAACGGCCGTTTTGAGTATTTGGCCGTTCGGCATTTAGTGATTTGATAACATAATAGGAACCCTTTAAATAAGCATTACACAACCCTCTGGATTGAAGGGTTGTAATATTGCACTCCTGTTCACTCTCCATCTCCCATTTAAACAATTTCTTTTGAAACTGACCCTCTGAATCCATTCCTGTATGTGCTGCAACCTCTGATATGCTACTTTGCTCCATTATCTCCTTCTGCTCTGGTACAGACAATTCCTCCACTTCTTTTACATTTGTATGACTTTTAGCTACTTGTACTATAATTTCCATACTCATATTTTCCTTCTCCTTTGCTTCTTCTGCTTGACTCGCACTCTCCATTCCTCCTGTTTTCCAGGCCGCCTACACATCTGGAACGGAAACAGGAAGCAAGGCATGCCACACTCTAACATCTTCTCGTATGCAAAAGAGTAGGGGAAGTTCTCTGATGCCCTGGCTAAATCTCACTGGTGCTATAAAATACTTGCTTGGGTTTCTCCTGAAAAGGTGCTACTAGCCCAGTGGGACTAACCCGGTCAAGAAACGATAAATACAAATAAATAACATTGTCTCAGCTGTTAGAAGATGAGACAAAAGGGAGACCACTGATATCAAACTTCCAATGAAAGCATTATGAAATTGGGGCCATATTTCTTATGTGTGCAATCTTTTTCCTAATTTACATGTGTATTCTTTTGCCGTCAACATTGCAGATGCATACAACTAATTTCCCTCAAGTAACCCTTCAAAAGTGACACTATCAATAACAAACTTCCACTGAAAGCATTATGAAATTGGTAACACATTTCTTATGTGTACAATCTTTTCCCTAATTTACATGAACATGGTGTTGCTGACAACATTGCAGAGGCGTACAGCTAGTTTCCTGCAAGTAACCATTCATAAAAGTGTAAATCACACACATTATACACAGTCTGCATAAAATTCAGTTCATTATTGATGTTATTGAGTAACTTTGCCATTTTCAGTGACACTGTTATTGTTTAATAGACAGTCATGCAATGATGCTCAATTACTTATCACATATGTTCCTGTATTCCTACTGGTGAGACCTGGATTTCAACCCTCACAGATTGCAGAGTTCTGTACTAAAGCTGAGAATATTTCCTGCTGTGCCACATGTAGTATTTTTGGAAACCTGTGAACTATTTTTCTTTTAAGCAGCTGTTATACAATATTGTGTGTGTGTGTGTGTGTGTGTGTGTGTGTGTGTGTGTGTGTGTGTGTGTGTGTGTGTGTGTGTCACTTGACATGTACTCTCTATCATACTTGTTATTCTAATAATGTTTGCAGATAAATGATATCTTGTTAAAGAAGCTGGGAAACATATTAGAATAACTCAGTGAGAAAACAGTTACAAAATTTCTCAAGTAGTTGTACATTAAATAAGGTGAGAAGGTATTAAAGGTATGAAAATTTTCTTTTACTGTAGCAGTGACAGACCTGGATAGCTGTTTGATAAGTCCTAAGTCTGACATGAAGCTCCCTGACAATGGTGTTCCAGGTGTCAATCATTGCAAGTGTTTTTTGGTAGTATCAAATATAACTCCCCCTACTGTCACTAGGAATCAGTTCCTTAATGCTCTCTCTAAGACCAATAACACTGCATCAATTGGCTCAGACAATATCCCAGGATGCCTTCTAAGTAGCATGAAACATGATATATCAGGGCCTCTGGAATTACTATTTAACTATAGCCTCCAAACAGGCTTCATGACTCACAACAGGAGAAAGGCAACAGTCATCCATTTGCACAAAGGTGGGCCATCTACAGAACCTGGAAACTAGAGACCCATAAGTCTCACTAGTCGTATCTTATATGTAAAGCCGTTGAAAGAATTATCATGGAGATGATCAATAGAGATATAGTAAACCACAAGACACTGGACCCAACCCAGTTTGGTTTTGTAAAGGGCAGATCATGCCTACTCAATCTGATGGACTTCTTTGAGAAGGTCACCAAAGCAATGGATGAGGGAAAAATCATTCACACTGCCTACCTTGACCTGGCCAAGACATTTGACACAATACCCCACTCAGGAATTGTTGACAAACTCAAGAGGTTAGGTAGAAACCCGTATGTCACCCAGTGGATAGCCAACTGGCTCACAGACTAGATCCAGGAAGTTAGAATTGGGGAGTCCACCTCTACAAAGAGGCCAGTCAAGTGGAGTTCCTCAGAGATCAGTCCTTGGACTGCTCCTTTTTGGCATTTACTTTTCAGAAGTCAAGGCCAATGTCAGTGGTCTCTGGCTGACTAAATATGCAGATGATTGCAAATTAGGAGCTGTCATTGAATCTCACACTGACACAAATGTTCTCCAGAAGGGGCTGACACAGACAACAACTGGTGTCAGAGTCATGGACTAAAACTAGATGCCAAGAAATGCCCAATAGTCTCCTTTGGGAAGTCATCCATCCCTGGTAACTATCATATTGACAACACACCCCTTAGAGTTGACCCAGTAGTCAGGGACTTAGGGACACACATAGATAGTAATCTAGCCTTTGATCATCATGTGTCTACAGTAGTGAGGAAAACATTCTGTGTTGAGCAACTTATAAACAATGCCCCCTTTGGTATGTACCTAACCAGGTATAGCCAACAACTGGAACATCCACAGAGGTTCCCCACTAAAAGAATACAGGGCATAAGTAATATGTCCTATGCAGACTGCCTCAAGGCCCTATCCCTGTATTCTGTCTCCTACAGGCTTTTGAGGGGAGATCTATGCTTGGTATATAGGGCATTGTCAGACCCCACTCTGATGGACCTCCTGCATATCCACAAAACAAGCAGTACCAGAAGTACCCATTCTAAAGACTTAAACCTTGCCTGTGATGTGAATAGGACTTGCTGGAGAGATAGGTATGTACCCCAGAGACTACCCCATCTATGGAACAGGCTCCCCATCCATGTGAAGCTGAGTTCCTACCTAATCCAATTCAAGTGCAACTTGGACAATTGGATGGGAAACCAGAAATTCATCCCTGGTTTAGCACCTATGTCTCTGATGCAAACAGATAACCTGTAAATGGTTGATCTCCCAGGCCCATGCTTACACTTACCAAGTATATCAGAACTTGTCAGAGATTTGGGATGCATGGCTAGGCTTAAAAAGGCCCTTGTGGTCATTAGCCTAGTAAACACCTATGAACCTATGAACCTATAAACCTATGGACTGCAACCTTCCTCAATTTTTAATAATATGCAGATGAATAGGGTAGAGATTCTCCTGATCTTCCCAGCTGGATGCTCAAAACTGCCTCAGTTATCTTAGAGAAGACCTTGTAAAATAGAAAAATGGCGTATTCAAAAATTACTCACTGATGTTACTCAGTTCACAAACAGAGGTGGAATGAACTGGAACACTCACAGAGTTACATTTTAAAAATGGTACACTGGAGGGGTAGAGTTAATCTTTACACATCAGGCATGTTCTCTCCAGCTTCAATAAGAGTGATAGTTATCTTTGATATGTGCCATGCTCCATTTGTTTACTCAGGCTTACATTGATATAATTCAGAAACATTCTATGCTAATGAACCTTGATGATTATGTTGGGAACAAAATCTACTTAAGACATCTATTAAGACTATTCCTTCCTTTGCTATCTTTGGAAGCAGTGGAATTTCCAAAGGTATGTCTGTTAGCAATTCTAATTTACTTTCTGGTGTATTGCACATATTCATAATGCTCATGAATTTATGTGGAGTGCTTTGGATTCCAATGGAAGCCTTAGCTACTATAGAAATAATTTACTTATACTGCCTGTTTTACACATTTCTTAAAATAAAAGTTATGACATCCATCTCTGTAAAAAAAAATGTATTATGTCTACTGCTTGACTAGTGTTTACTAACAATTGTTAAGGCATGGTACTGTAGCACTGTGCTCTTTGTCTGGCTGTTTTCATTCTGATGGCCCTGAATGGCTTAGTAATAGTTGCAGACATCTGCAATTTATTTGCAAATGTAAAATGCCATCCTACAAAATTATCCTGGTATTAAATGCATATGTAGACAGTATCGGGCCTATTTCATATTGAACCATGCCACCCATCCTCGTATATGTGTGTGTGTGCATAACATTTTTCTGTATTAATCTTACATTGTAGGTATATTGTCTGCAATTTCTTTCATTGCTGTATAACAGGGCAGTTACCTAAGCTGAGCCATTTATCCATGACAATGATAACAAATAAGAAGTCTGTCTAAATTTTTCAGTAAATAGTATTGCAGCACTTAAATGATGCGGGTACAGTGGTTTATCTATAGGAATTGTTGTGTTATGATTTCACACTTTGGGGTTTAAAACCCCTATATTTACTACTATTGCCAGAGTAATTTGGTATCATTCTTTTCATGGTGTTTATTGTGTCTCTGATTAAGAGAGGTTTTGCCAGCTATGTCAGAAGAACAGTGGATGCATAACTAGCTAGCTGGAATTTAGTAAAGAATGATATGTTATTTGAATATCAAACTGATTTATACACATGCTTGTGTTGAAAATGGATTAGTAAAGTTGCTAGCATTAAAATGTACCAATAGTGGATCCTGACTGTATTGCAACTGATATGTTAGCAGAGAATACTGGAAGGGAAGAGGTTAAGCTCAGCTTCAGCTAACTTTGGAAAATAGCAAAAAAAATTAATTACTGGGCCTAGGTCATAAAGATGTTATCTCACAGTTTTGAATGAAGCCAGAGATGCAATGTCTATAAGAAACATGGTTTGTTTGTCTCTGTAGGAGCAGTACAAGTTTGTAATTGTTTTATGACTTCAGAAGCTGCACCAGCTCTGAGGAAAGCTCTTGTGTATGTATTATTGACATGTAGGTGCTAAACCCTGGCAGTTTTTAGCAATGAGGGGGTTGTGTGGGAACTAGAAGTCAAATGAACAGATGTATGTGATGCCATTCTGTGCAGAAATAATGTTTTAGTATTAGCTGAGACTGAAGTCTCAGGGCAGTCTGTTTCTTGGATCCTGACATAGAAAGATCCCTCACCTACTTCATCTTGGCTTGCTCTATTAAGTAAGTAGGAACAGTAATTCTCTAGATCAGTCAGGTAAATATAGTGAGAATAGTTAAGTATTTTTTCTATAACTGTGTGAATCTTTCCAGCTGTGTTATTTTTTAATATTTCCTGTGATTGAAACAATGGTGTTTACTGTATAGATATTTCACATTTTCATGTTCTTTTATTATATATTATTAAATATATTTGAACTTTTCATTGTGGCTGGTCCTTTAGAGAGCATTTTAACTTTGAGAGTACTTATATATATTGGTGACACTGTGGCAACTCCTGAACCTGGCTGTTTGGTCAGCATTACCATTTGTATTAATATTAATTTCACTTAGTTAGCTGTCTTTGTAGTGTTTGGTGGCAGTGATAACAACCTTATAGTCTGGGCAGAAGGGGGCACAGCAGGTGAATCTGTGTCAGCCTTTTCTAAGTGTGTGTGTGTGTGTGTGTGTGTGTGTGTGTGTGTGTGTGTGTGTATGTGTGTGTGTGAAAATCAAATCTCACAGTGTGTGTGTGTGTGTGTGTGTGTGTGTGTGTGTGTGTGTGTGTGTGTGTGTGTGTGTGTGTGCATGTCAGCTATTTGGAGCAGAGACACAAAGCACTGGTTTCGTAGAGTAGGT
This sequence comes from Protopterus annectens, assembly GCF_019279795.1. Taxonomy (NCBI): domain Eukaryota; kingdom Metazoa; phylum Chordata; order Ceratodontiformes; family Protopteridae; genus Protopterus; species Protopterus annectens. The sequence goes on along the minus strand of NC_056731.1, from coordinate 1,448,718,048 downwards.
GCAGGAAGACTTGGCTTGGACACTCAGCTGAGGACTTAACCCTACAGCTGTGCTAGTGGGGATCCTTACTGTGGCTCTGTAGAGAGACAGATATAAAGAAATTGAGACCCCAGACTGTGTTCCCTGTGTGCTGTTAAGGGAAATTGTGCTTGATGCAGAGAGGTCAGCATCTGGAAATACTGAGTGTATCCATTTGCATTCCTTGTGAACATCCCTCTCCAGTGTCAGTGGTGAGGAATCAAGCTCCATGCTTACTGCCCAGAGTGGGGACATCAGATATTCATACACTTTTCTAGTACAATTACATATCTTCAGTTCAGTGATAACGTTATATTGCCCATTCATATGTTTACATTACACAATGTATGTTGTCAAAAAGTGATGTAACTATGCATATCTTGTGCATATGTGTTTGGTTTCACCCTACAAATATTCCTAATGGTATAGCATATGATCAGTATCGATAGTTACATTGCCCATTCATATGATTATACCACATATGCTATATTGTCAAGAAGTGAATTAACAATGCATGTGCATCTGGCTCTATTCTACAAATATGCACTGCACAGGTGTACCACAGATGGTGTTCACTCTCCTGACATGTACATTTTTGTGTTGCAGATGAATCTACCATATTCAAGGAGAACTTTACCTCCTGTGAAAATGACATCATCTTGTATGTGTCCTGGAAACATGGAAGTCATCTGATGGGAAGGACGGGTTATACGATATGGAAGAACCTTGTCTGGGCTGAGATTATCAGCAAGGCCAATGTTGTTGGTGGACATAAGAAGACACTATGGTAGTGCTATTTGTGATTCACTTAAATGAGTCTTCACACAGCTACATTGTTAGCCACACAAATGTCAGCATGATGCCATGGTTGACTAACAACTGCAGCATAAACAGAGGTGTAGTTATTTCTGTCATCACACCACCACATATGTTGTTGTCAGCATATATATGGTGGTTGCATTGAATTTGACCTACCTAGATATGAAGGTATATCATTTATTAAGCTACCACATTTTGTGCTTTAGGTCATATGTACCACAGAATAACATAAGTTATATATTATGTTTTTCATAGCCATACACTGTAATAGAACACATCTGATATTGACAGACAACTTGTCAGGTAAGTTTTCTACTATATTCATATCAGTATACATGGATTTTTCTGTGCTGCCTTGATGATTACATGTCTTATATTATAGGCCCTTCACATGCTGTCAGGCCACAGACACAACAACCAGTTTTAGCTTGGATTACACTGCTGAAGAATAGAGAGGTATACCTGTCATTTATTAAGCTATCTCACATTTTCTATATTAGGTCATATGTTTTACAGATTAACAAAAGCTGCACATTATGTCTTCCACAGCTACACACCACACTAGGACATGTCATGTATCAAAAATGACATTCCTGGTGAGTGTTCCCGTATATGTCATATTAGTATACATGTATCTCCTGTGCTGCCTTGACATTTACATATCCTGCATTACATGGCCTTTGCATACTGTACTTTCAGACCATGGACATGAAAACCAGGCATGTATAGGATTATAATGTTGCAGAATAGAGAGATTTCCCCTTACCTTCTATGTATTCCAACAAACATTTTCTTATGTGAACATGAGTAATGGGTTCTTGTACTTTGGTATCTGTGCTTGCAGCTCATCCATTTCCTGCTTCTTATCAGGACTCATCTACTTATCCTGATACAGGGTGTTATGTGGTATAGAAAGGCATCACAGCTAATGACACATAAGACCCTACATTTGGATTTACGTTGTCCAACCCCAATTATGACAATCCTTTAGCCTAAGATATTTCCTCCATCAAGGAGATCAACAAACGTGGACTGCCTTCTGGTAATGCAGCATCAGCTACTGGTCAAGAAAAAGACTTTGGGCAGCTGCCCCCATGTATGTCTCACAATGATGGTTAAGTAGCTTTACAAGAGACAGCAGATGTTGATAGGGAAGCATATGCATAAGTCGTCAAGAAGAGTGGACATGTCTCAGAAGGTGTATGACTGCTTTTACGGCCACATGATCAATCACAACACTATCATTGCAGAGTTGAGTGCACTTTCCTGTGCAACTGACCATGTAGCACTCCATATCCTGGTATTTCATGAAAGTCAGGATTGCAGACAGGACAAGGTCATGGCAGCAGTACCTGAACACTGAGACAGTGTGGCATTGACTGCACACTCTGTACAGCAGGTTGTCTTGGCTTTGCTTGAGGAATTCTTCAATATTACCTGGGCCGTATGTGCCATGCCCTGTCCTGTGTTGTCATTATGCCACCATATGGTACATGGAAACCTCCAGTTGAATGCCCAACCCATGGCAATCAGTCATCCATAGTCCCTGTCTTGCAACATGCACATAGAACTCTTGTGGGTCACCATGCTCAGTCCCAAGCTCTCAGATAGCATGCCAGATTCCATTGCATAGATATCTACTGTTCTCTATGTTACAAAGGGCACCGCCAGCAGATCTGTGGTATAACAGCATGGGGCTGAGGTTTCTTTATGTGGCAGCCAAGACTGCAGCATGAGCCATCAGCAATGGTGTCCTCATTCTACATTAGTGTTACCATGGCAATTATCCCAGTGTGTGTGTGTGTGTGTGTGTGTGTGTGTGTGTGTGTGTGTGTGTGTGTGTGTGTGTGTGTGTGTGTGTGTGTGTGTGTTGCTACTGTTACCCTGCCTTTGTGGCAATAGTAACCACTGTGCAGACCACTACACATTGCACATGTTAGCGGCCTTTGACAAATCTGACGTCACAGGAATACTACTTTTGTAGTGTTTTACTCAAAGCCTATTACTTACATTTGTACAGAGGTTTGCCATCTCATGATAACCTACCTTGACATTGTAAGGCACAAAACATTGTAGTTATACATAGTTTTATGAGTATCATGTTTAATACATGATTATATGAATAACATATTTAATAATCGTCTGCAATTGCATTTTTCTACACACCACATGCAATCTCATTGTCATTATTATTATTATTAGTATTATTATTATGCAAGTCATTAATGGTAAGCATGTTCCTATTGTTTGCCACAATTTGATGCACAGGTACACAGAGAACAAAATACTTGTTTGTCTTGGCATGTTTTTCTGTAGATACTGTCAATAAGTAAACTTCACATCTACTAAACACATGTATTCCATACTAAACACATGCATTCCACAGTCTAACACCACATGCTTACACACATAATGTCCTATTAACATATCACATCATACATATGGCAAACATATTTGTTTCTGTACATTCCCCAAATGCATAGTACACTGTTAATTATAGCTTATGTGTTTTTTTCTCACAGGTTGACTTTGTATTGTTTTTCAATACTGCAATTATCTGTACAAGTCTACCATCACATGTTGTTCATGTGCCTCATTGACAGTCAGTTATAAATTGCCCTTAAATGCTATGTAGCTCCTGGCTGGTATGCAGTATGCATGCTCTGTCACTGCTGTAACCTGAATGTTATATGTTTTCCATGATGTCAGCATATTTCACATGTTGCCTTGGCACAGTATGGAACTTGCAATATGGCAACAATTCAGCCACATGATGCTGGTGATGTATCATGTAATTTATGCCTTCCAGTTCAGCATCTTTATTTGCTTGTTGATGTAGTCTGCTTCCACACTGCCCACATCAAACAGTCAACTTCCTGCCCACACTGTGCCTCATACACACACTGCAGTCCATGCATGCAATGCATATACCATGGTATTATGTGTAACAACACACTGCAGTCCATGCATGCAATGCATATATCTTGGTATCATGTGTAACAATGGCATTGATCACATGGTAGACATATACATATAAGTATGTCTGTAGTAGTTGTTGTAAATGTACTACATTCCTAGTTCTATAATTGTGTAGTTTCCTATAGGCATCCTTATGCATGTCTTTTAGCTGTTACCACATGGTAGATAAATGTTGCTACAGTGCATAATTTAGGTAACTGTATAGTATGTATGATGTTGCTCATATACAGATACAGAGGAATTACTGTGCATGTCATGCATAATGGTAGTATAACATCCCTAGTGGGTACACATCACAGTGGCATGAGCCAGCATATACATAGCTAAGTATCTATCTATACATACATACATATATATATATATATATATATATATATATATATATATATATATATAGTTATTTTTATTTAACATTTGTTAACTGGGTTAGTCTGACTGGGCAGCAACCATTTTCCAGTGAAGGCCAGAGGGGAAAAGCTCCAGTAGTACAGGTAACAAAAGTAATCATATGGCAGATTATTACAAGTGAGAGAGTAATAACTAAAGTAAACAAGACCGTTAAAATATGTCAAAAAGTAAGATATAAAACATGCTAAAAATGGTCAGTAAATTGAACATAATAGAGTACAGAATTGCATACAGTAATAAGAAGAATAGCAAAAATGGGCACAAGTTTGCAAAACAAAGAGAGCAAATACATTTTAAATGTAGAAAATATATATAGGAGAATAATCCCAAGGCAAAAGCCAATTTCCAAGACTACAGTGCTGGAAGCTATAAGTACCACTGACTATTAGTAGAGTTTTAAGAAGCAGAAGCAGAGGGGGAGGTGTTTGCTGCAGTAGTATTAGTGGGGTAGATAGGTAGATTAAGTTGGGTCATTGCATAAACATGTCCATGATTTATGTAGGCTATCCTTCAGTGTTATTTTGAAAAAGTTAGGGTTAGGGATTGCTCTAAAACTTAGTGGTAGTTTATTCCAAGTGTTTGCCACTGAGTAGCTGTAGAGAGGTTTGCCCATATTTTTAATGGGCTCATAAACTTGCAGAAAATGCTGTGGAGAGGTATACAGAGCACAGTTGGGAGTATAGGTCTGGATGAAGGTAGAGAGACGGGGCAGAAGGAGGGTTCATGTGAGACAGAATGAACCATGAGAAGATGGAGTAGTAAGATTTGATTATGAAATTCCATCCACTGGAGGATTTTCAAGGCTAGGCAATGGTGACACCGGTAGGGGTGGTTAGTGGCAAATCTTGCAGTTTTATTATAGGTGAGTTCCAGTTTAGACAGAAGATTGTATTGGAGGTTTGTGAGAATAGGGGCTCCATAGAATAGGTGGGGAGTGCAAGAGAGAGCCTAGAAGCATTTGTGAAGAATTTTTTATGCCTGTATAGCAGGCCTAACTTTTTTGCGTCTTTTTAAATGCACTGCTGAATATGGAGATCGAACTTTAGTTGGGCATCAATTACAACTCAGAGAAATTTTGTGTGAGGTTCAACAGTGATGATAGTGTTGTTAAGGGAGGAGACAGTAAAGGTAGCTATATGATGTTGGAGAAATTAAGGGAGGAATAGGAAAAGTTTAGTTTTCTTAGGGTTAAGTAGCAACTGGTTGAAAGCTAGCCATTTTTTGACAGAGTGCAGAGATTGTTGGGTGAGGGTGTGAAGGTGGGTGATATTGTCATAGAGGAAGATAATTGTGGAATCATCAGCAAGCATATTGTATAATTGTATAACAGAAGAGAGTGAACAGGAAGAGTATAGATCATTAGTAATAGATATATATATATATATATATATATATATATGTATATATATATATATATATCTATATATATATATATATATATATATATATATATATATATATATATATATATATATATATATATGGGTTCACTTTATAACATCGAAATGCTGAAATTTCGAATTTCAGTATCTCGAAGCTATAAAGTCGAATGTTTGAAATAGCGGACGTTCATAATCGCGAATTTCACATATGTCGAATATATGTCGAATTCGCGGTTATGAAGTTGCGCTACGTAATGTCCGGGTTCGTGTTTTGGTGGTGAGCCGTGCCATGTGTGGATGTAGGTGTTATGTCAGGTAAGTGAGTGTTTTGTAAGGGTTTTGAGTGGGAGTTAAAGTGTGTGTGAGGGATTGGAGAATGTGCATGTGTGAGTGAGCTTTTGTGTTGTGTTTGTGCAATCTCGGAGTTAGTATATATAAGTGGGGGGGTGCAGGGGCTTGCCCTGCTTATGTGTGTGTGAGTTGTGTATGTGTGTTTTATTTTATGTTGTGATGTGGGTGTTGTGTTGTATGTTTAGTGTAGTGTGTGCGGTGTTTTCGGTTATGTGGTTTCGCGGTTTTTGTTTGTCGGTGTTTTGTGGATTCGGTTTTATAGTCTCAAGATACTGAAATTCTATATTTCAGCATTTTGAGGTTATAAAGTGAATCTATATATATATTATACATATACATATATGCCTTGGTACTTCTTGCACACCAGTACAGTCGTACACACACACACACACACACACACTTAAACTTATGGCCAGTTAAGAGTGTCCAGTCCATCTACTGTATGTCTTTGGAATGTGGAAGGGTACAGGAGCACCCAGAGGAAATCCATGTCAACACAGGGAGGACATGCAGACTACGCACAGAAGGCACCCCAGCCGAGATCAAACCAGGAAACCTGTTTCTGTGAGGCGACAACTCTATCTGCTGCACACTGTGCCTCCCACTGTGTGTGTGTGTGTGTGTGTGTGTGTGTGTGTGTGTGTGTGTGTGTGTGTAGATATATGTATATAGATATATATATACATTTATATATGTGTCTGTGTCAGTTGATCGTCTTTTTTGAAACTCGAAAAAAATATCAGAGAGACCATATGATCGAGTTGCTGAAAACTTGAACATCAAAAAAAAAACCCCACAAAAATTTTCCTTTTTTATGTTTTTGCAGGGGGACAAATCCCCTGCACCCCATACAAATTATTAATAATAACTCCAAGTTCACACTACAGCGAGGAAAAGGGAAAATTTCTCGATGCTTATATATATATATATATATATATATATATATATATATATATATATATATATATATACTGCTCTATTTCAGAAGACTGAAAAACCAAAAGACTGAAACCCAAAAGACTGAAAATCCAAAATACTGAATGATGAAATTTGCCCCTTCTCCACTGTTGTACAATCTCGGATTTGGGATATATAGTTAGCGGGGGGGGGGGCACAGCACCCCATATGAGGAGTGCAGGGGGGGCTTGCCTCCTGCATTAAAAATGAGTTCAGTAGTTTGAATTTTTAATCTTTTGGGAATCATTCTTTTGGTTTGTCAGTCTTCTGAAGTAGACCCAAGAAAATAAGCAAAATATAAGGCAAGCAATAAAGCTGACCATACATTATATACAAGATAGAAGAGAGTTCCTAATATGCATGTTCCGTAGTAATGCATGAAAAATATATAACAGAATAAGTAATAAGTCATAAAAGCCATATACTCTTTCTGGCAGGAGAATTAGATAGTAAATTTCAGTCATAAATTCTGGGATTGATAAAGGTTAGTGTAAGAATATAAAGAAAGGACATTAGAATGTTAAGAATTAAAAAGAGATGAGGCTAGAAAGTAAGTAATACAGGAAGGGAAGTCGGATATATCAAGAGAAGTCTAATAAGAGTGGGGAAGAAGGGAATAGAAAAGAGTGCTAAAATGGTCTGGAGCATAGGCAGATCCAATTATTGGTTAGATGTTCTTTCAGCCTAGTCTTGAAGGAATAGTAGCGGGTTATAAGTCTGATTGTTTCTGGAATGCTATTCCATTATTTGGCAACACAGTGAGAGTACAGTGGTTTCTATATAATGATGTGATGTTATAACTGATTTTTTTTTGAATGATTGGTCATTGATATATGAATTTAGTATTTAATGATGTTAATTGATGTTAGGCATTTGAAAGTCTAATGAAACGTTTTGATAACATGAAAGCTCTCACTGTGTTTCCATTTTTGTAGATTAATTAAACCTTCATTCTTGTTTGAAGATCTGCTGTGGTGTTGCCTCCTTGTGTTTCTTAAAAAAGTACAGTGAGAGTACAGACTAACCCCCGTTAGATCTTTGAGGTTTATAAATAGATAGTAGATACTTGTGAGAGAAGTGGAGGTTACGAGATGGAATATCGTGTTGAAGTAATGATGATGTAGTTTGCAAAAATGAGAAGCTGTACAGTATTTTCTGAGTTAACGTTAGTTGATTAAAGGTGAATAGGTGGGGGTATTTCAAGCCAATTTAGGGCTTGAGAGTAGAGCAATGGTGAGAGTAGTGGGCCTGCCCTGAGGCAAATTTAGGTATTTTATTATAACATTGACTAAGTTTTGCTTTGAGGAACCAGTAAAGACTGGTTAGAACAGATGAAGCATATAGAATGGAAGGTAAGAGATAAGTAGTGGCAAGGGTTACTCTTGTGAAGTTAGACATGAATTTCTTAGCCCTATATATCATGCCCAAATTTTGATTATTTATTTTTTATTTTTTATGATGTTGCTGATATGTAGGGCAAACTTAACATTGTTGTCAATAGTTGCACTTAGTTTTGTATGTGAAACCACATTGATTGAAGTATTGTTCAGAGAAGTAATAGCAAAGTTAGAGGTATCTGGAAAAAATTGCTTTGGTAAAAAGTGTATTTTTTTGGGTTAAAGTTTATTATTTTGGGTTAAGTAGTAAGTGGTTGTTGGTCAGCCAAGACTCAATGGAATTGAATGCTTCTTGCTTTAAACTTTGTAGATGAGAGAGTGTCTTGGCAGAGCACATTAATGTAGAGCCATCAGCATATTGAATTAGGGTGACTTGCTTGTTGGCATATTAAGATGGTTAATTAAAATGTTGAAGAGAAATGAACCTAGTATTGAGCCTTGGGGTACCCCAGTGCTAACATGTAAGTAAGAAGAGAAGTTAGATTTCCATTTGACAGATTAATATCTGTTAGATAGATAGCTTGTGAACCATTGTAGGGATGTTTTGGTTAAGCCCAGAAGAGATAGCTTGGATAACAGTTGGGGATGGGAGACAGTATCAAAGCCTTTGGATAAATTTAAGAACAGAGAAGAGTTACGAGCTTTGTTGACAGTGTTAGTAAAGGATAGTAGAGCAGTGATAGTGCTGTGTGCTAGTCTGAATCCATGTTGGGTGGGAGAGCGAAGATTATTGTCAAGTAGTTATTGAAGAAGTTGTCTATGGATACATTTTTCTAGAATTTGTGATAGTGGTGAAAGAATAGCAATTGGCCTATCTTTAGAGATTTCTGTGCAGGTGCCACCTTTGTGGAGAGGAAGGATTTTTTCCACAGGGAGGGAACATAAGAGTCCTTGATGGATCTCTTAATGATTATTGAGATTAGGTAGGCAATTGAGTCAGCAGACATTTTTAGAAATTTGTTACGAAGATTGTCTGCAGTGGGGGAACATGGCTTGAGCTTGCACAGGAGGGAATTAATGAAGGAAGTAGGAACTGGTTGAAGCGAAAATGTGGAGTGACAGGTAATAGGAGGTTGAGAGAGGGTAGAGGGAGATGGAGGAAATTTGTTAGTGTTGGCAGCTAGGCTATCAATGAAGTAAGAGTTAAACTGATTTGCTATGTTAGGGGAGGCACTGTCACAGGAAGGTTGGGGGAGGGCTGACTTCCTGATTTTAGTATTTTTTGATGGGTGTGCCAGGAGTTTTTTTAACTGGATTTGTGCTGATTTTGTGACTTTGCATAGAATTGCTTTTGTCTAAATTAGCCTGTTTCTTTACGAGGTTACACAGTGCTTTGAAATGCTTTACATTATTGTGAGTCTTTTGTTTTAGGTGAGTTGTCCAAGCCTTGTGTCTTTTTTGCATGAGTGATCTGGCATAGACAGAAAGCCAAGGAGTTTACCTGGTTATTACTCTTTTCCTTCTGATGGTAGCTAATCTGTCTAAAGTTTTTAGGAATGTGGAATTGAATTGTTCAAGTGCATCATCTAGTGGTAAGTATTTAAGGAAGGACCAATTCATGGAGTTTAATAAATTTGTAGAGGCCTGCTGGTCAAAGTTAGATAGGCTTTGTACTGTCTTGTAGATGTGTTGTTTACATGAATGCGAAATAAGTCTAGTTGTACAGATGGGGTGGTGATCACTAATAGAGGCTGGAAGTGTTTTAGACAGAGAGAAATTGTTAGGATGGGAGACCAAAATCCAATCAATTATTGAGCCATTCTGGTTTGTGGAACTGTTAAAGGTTGTGTGAGTAATTAGTTGAGAAAATCCAAAAAGGTTTATGCTATCTGTGGGAAATTGTAAGTTAAGTTTCTGCCAGTCAGTGTTGACATCACATAATATTACTGTTTCTAGAGAGAAATTTTTTGATAGCCAAGATACCCAGATTTGATAAGTTATTGCCAGGGGGTATGTATAAAACTATATATATATATATATATATATATATATATATATATATATATATATATATATATATATATATATATATATATAGATATATGGATCTACTCATTTCGTCGACAGCTCATTTGGCTGACAAAAAGTATAGGTGGGGGCTCACCCCCACCCCCCCACAATGTGGGGGGCTGGGCCCCCCCCCACTATAAATAACAACTCCACAAGCGCAAAACAGTGGGGAGGGGGGGCAAATTCAGGTTTTGCCTTGAATACTTTTGTCGACCAAATGAGTTTCAGTCATATGAGCTGTCGATCTTATGACCTAGACCCAGATATATACATATTAATATATATATGTGGTGCAGCTGCAGTCTTCATTGCTTAATGTGCATACTCTTTCCCTTATGTCTTTGTGATCATCTTGTGAATTATACGACAGATTCTCTTCTGGTGGCTGTTGCTCATGGAATATTGCCCACACTTAAGGCTGGTAGGCCACTATGCTTTGATATGCTCATATCATGTAGCACGGTACACATGCAGTGACCATTGTGCAGCCTTTTGTGATGTATACTACAGTACATGTTTGGATGTGTCCAGACATCTGAATTTTGATTTCAGTATGCTAAACAATCACTCAGCGGTGTTCTTTGCTGTGGCGTGTGATCTGTTGTATGTATCCTCAGCAGGCATGGATGGGGCTCTAAATGGTCTCATGAGCAAGGGCTCCAGTAGATAACTAAAGTAAGCTGTTGTTATAAATGGACAGAGCATTAGCATGACTGCATACAGAATGGGAACATAGAAAAGATTTGTCGTAAACAGGTATACTTATCATGTAGTAACCCCTCAGGGATCTCACCTCTTGGAACAATGCCCTTAGGACACTCTTTCTCTAAATGGCAACATCATGCACACTGCTACAGTGTGTTGCCATCAAGTTAATGATGAGGTTGTTTGCAAATCCCACTACCTGAGAACTGAGTGATGATTATTGCTTTCTGTTGAAATACAGTTCTGCACCCTCTCTAGAAGAGGTTTTGATTGGTACATGGGTGCAATCAGTTACACCAAGGACAGAGGGCAAATTGGCTATGGCGCAGAACTGCTCCATCACAACCTGTTGCTCATGCTGTGTTGAAGGAAGGGGATGAATTCATCTGCCTTGCAATACATGACTGACAGAAACTGTCCTAGTATACAACTAGCAGGCTGTCTGGGACACTCCTACAATATCAGCCATGTGCTGCTGGAATGTTCCAGAGGCCAGTCTACCAAAACTTAGACACTCCTTTATTTCTACCATTTCAAGGTTACCCCACAAGATGGACATATGGGGTGCTGACAGCCAACATACAGCCTGCACCAGTTCTCTGTCTAGTCTGTACTTATTTATTATTTCTTGACTAAATAACTGGCTTATTGCTGCTGCTGTGCTGGATGTCTATGGATATTAGGACACATTTGCAGACAGTGCTCCAACATCACTTGTAGAACCCCAGCCTACTGTAGTGTATTTACTGCATTATCTACAATAGCAGGTTTTCCTCTGGAATCTGCAGTGAAATGTAACAATATCATGAGGTATTTTTTATTTTTTTGTTAAGCAAATATGATCTTTACCAAATGCTTGCTGCAATGTAATGGCATATTCTGCCAATGCTAGTTTGTTGCTTTTTACTGTCATCATGCATGCACATTGTGTTTTAGAATATGGCACTCTTTACTTTATATGGATTCAGATGGAACCACATCTTTCCTTTGTTTACCACTGGCTTCCTTCAGCATGAATTTTCTTTTGGAATCTGGTCCTTTGTCTAACTGACCAAGTATCCAGACAAATTTCAACAGTGACATAACAATTGAAACAGCAATACCACGGCACTCTGTCTTATTAAATCAGCAAATCTTCTGCAGAGAATAACAGCTTTTATTCCTTCTGTCAGGCAATACTTGTTATTAAATTATTAAACTTAATATCTAGTTACAATAATTATAATCATGAATGAAAGAATGAATGAATGAATGAATGAATGAATGAATGAATGAATGAATGAATGAATGAAATGCAGTCTTGAAATATTTCAAGGTTTTATTTACATCACCATGTCTTTGGAGTAATGGGTCTACCTGAAGTAAACTAAAAGAACAAGAATTAAAAGAATTTAAATATGCAAGTATATAATCAGTAAAAAAAATTTAATCACATTTTTCCAACTAATTCAGCATTCATTCCAACAGGCTGTGAGTTGTTAATATTGAAAGTCAACAAAACTTACTTGGTCTTAAGTGCAAATTTCATGTTTTTATTATTTCTCCTATTACTATCAATGCGAAAGAAAAGTGGAGCATTAGGAAAGCTAGCTTTTAAGCATGGCAATGGTTATTGTGTGCAGCTTTTGGAGTTTTAAGTCAAATTTTGTAATATCTTTCAGATGTTCCAGAAAACCTGTTCCAAATACTTTTTTAATTTACCCAGTATGTCCCAAAAATATACAGTAATATTTGCCATAATATACACTCTATGTATATACACTCAATGTGAAAATGTGGCTAGTGTATGTTAAGGCTGTTACACCATTAATGTGATTGTAAAGCAAGCAATATATAGTTTAGAGCTTACCTCTGTTTCTTAACACCTGAATATCCTTAAGGAGCTGTTTGCATATATATACCCTGTACTTTATGCAGATGAAGTTTAAAATATTATACAGTGTAGACCTCTTGTGTATCTGTAGTTAGTCTGTTTAATGTTGGCTTTTTGGCTTTTTTTGTGACCTTTTTACCCTTTGTCTCAATTGCTATGTGGGATATTTTACAATCACCCTAATATTAAGGACATCAAATTGTTTTATAAACTGAGATTTCTTAGCAAAAGGCCAGATTAAGCACTTATGTTATATGGATAAGCTCAGAAAAAAAGAGGGGCAGGGCATATTGTATTTCTCTCTAGTGGAGTTTGGTTTTAAAGGCAGGACTGCATCCTTAAAGACTCTAACGAAGTAAAAAGTCAGTGGCCACTCCGAAGCTTTAGATTTAAAACACTCGAATCTCCTCAGCAAACCATTTGTTTATATACCATATGCCTCATGAAAAGGACTTTAAGGTGTTATGCAGTAAAGACCCTGCTTTATCTTTTTTTTCTGGTTATTGTTGTTTTGACTTTTTATGTGACTTTTTATCAATTAGCTTAATTGTTGTTTGAGATATTTTAGAATTACCCACAATTGCCCTAATACAAAGGACATCAAGTTGTCTTACAAGTTGAGATTTCTCAGAAAATGGCCAGGCTGACCACTTATTGCATACTGATGATCCCATCGAAAGGGTGAAACTTGTTACATCCATAGCTAGTGGTTTTTGGCTTTAAAGATTGTTATTGTATCATTAAAAAGCCATTGGAGATTTAAAAGAAGCAGGACCTGAGCATTCTTAATGGATTATATATATATATATATATATATATATATATATATATATATATATATATATATATATATATATATATATACATATCCACTATGCCTCCTGCAAAGGAGGTTTAAAATAATATGCAGTGAAGTCTCTGGTGTATCTGGGGTCTTTCTGTTCATTTCTGTCTTTTTTGTATGACCTTTTCACCCTTTGTCTTAATTGTTTCTTCACTCCGAGATAATATTAATCACAGTCAGCATAACATTGCTACATTGTAGCAAGCTTCCTAATAAGTACCTTTTCAAACATATATTTTAATATTATGGAGAAATACCTATCTAAGGAAGATGTCCTTAAAAAGTATGTGTCACTATTAAAATAATAAGATATTATCTGCAATAATAAATCTACAACCTTAAAAGGCACTCAAAATCTCCAAATAAAATCCAAAAACATTTATAACATCCTACTATTAATTTCACATGACTATCCCCCAGATTTACTAATCTTCCATGCAGGACTAGCTTACATGAAAAAGGCTGTTGAGGAGCAGGACGGCAGCGCGCCATGCATATTAATGAAGGCGCACTGCCTGAGCTCCAAATCTTACACAGAGCATGTAAAAGTGCAGGGGGCATGTCTGAGAGCAGAGCTTTCAGAATATACATTCCCCCAAAATGAAGAACAGCAGAAAGGCCAAAAGAATGAGTGAGACCACTCATAGGTGCCCTCATACCCGCAGCAACACCCCCCTTGTGTACAACAGCAATATTAAATACAAACAAAATAAACATACCATTTTTTTATGAATCCGATTAAAGCTAACCATAGGTGCATGGGTTTGCCCATTGCTTAGCTACAGTTAATGCAGCTTAAATGGCTGAAGTGGATAACAAGGAAGATATATACAAATGAAGCAGTATAGCAATAGTGTAGTAGGCAGAGCATTCGCCTTATGAGCAGGCATTCCCTGTTCAAGTCCCACTGCAGCATATTCCATTTTCCATGTCAAATCACGTTATGACCAATATTTTAGTTGCATAACCTACTAAATAACATATATTTGTGAACTGGAGTACTGCATTAAATGCAGATGTGAGGTGTCAGTGTCATAATGTTGCAAAGTCCACAGATAATCACATGTGCCCCATACAGTATATGTACACAGGAATCATGGATACAAATAGAGGGTAAAATGTGTAATGAATGATAACTCCATACAGCTTCCAAATCTCCCTCCTTCCCAAGAACCATTAGACATTACTGTCTAAATTAGTGCAGTTGTAAGCAGGAGTAAGCACTAGTAAGCAAGTGTAAGCACTAATAAGCAGTAGTAAACATATGTAAGCACTAGTAAGCGAGTTTAAGCCAGTTTGCGTGGGGGTAAGCAATGCGCACACAGGATAAGCAATATTGAAGCTAACTCTCTGTAAGCATCATTAACCAGAAGTTAGCAGTGCTTACCCCTATGCAAACCCGCGCAAACCCACTTACAACTGCTCAAAAGTGCCTTAATCACTCTTTATCCAATGGCCCTTGTTCTGCCCAGCAACAAAATATACAGCCTTGCAGGTCTTGAACCCAGGACCCTATACACTATAGTCACAATAGTTAGCCACCAAGCCATCACAGCAGTACATAAGAATGAGATATCACCAAACAAATCCTCACTACAGTAAAATCATACTGAACCTGTGAAAGGAAGCAGTATACAGTCATATGTTCTATAACCCACTACATAACATAAATATGTGAACTGGAGTACAGCAGTAAGTCCAGATGTGAGGTGTAATTGTAATAGAGTGTTGAAGTCCCCAATTAAACACAAGGACCCCATACAGTGTACGTACACATGAATCATGGATGCCAGACATATATATATATATATATATATATAAGATGCAATGAATAACAAATCAATGCCAAAAAGCAAATATAATGCAAAGTCAATTTTAAGCAACACTAAGCATTGCACAGGCCAGCTTAAGATGTGTAAGCAATGTGTAGGTCAGCTAACTCAATGTGCCCAGTGGTTACCCCTTTAAACAATGCCAACTTTAGGTAAGCAGGTTTGCCCATAGCTTAATCGGGCCTACTTAATCCCAACAGGTGGGAATACATCTCATAACTGATTGTAGCTTCCCCTTGCAGGCACCATGACAGAAAAGGGAGAGGGAGTGTGCTTCTGGGCGCAGTGCTGGGATATCCAGGAGTCCATAGTCATGGCAGGACTCCTTGTCAAAGACCATGAGCAGACACTGCTTCAGGGCCAGTACCAGGGTTTCCAATATAAGGCAGAAGCCTGGGACCATCTCGCCCGTGACCTCACCAGTGCCACTGGCATACCCCGAACTGGTGAGCAGGTCAGGCATCACTATGCTGACCTGAAGTGGTGTAAGGTTTGTGTGTAATAATTAACAGATCATTTATATCATGAATAGGTATGGCTAAATATTCCTCTTATGTCCTTCGCAGCTGCAAGTGAGAAGGCCATGAACCAGGAAGCCTATGGCTGTCACCTGGAGAGGTTGCGATGCGAGGCAGGTTAGTAATACTCTTGCATGTACTGTCATAAGAAATAAATCTAGAGGTATTAGTAAATTAATTGCCAGTATAAAACCTGTATTGTTTAAGGCAAGTGCTGCATACACTGGAGAATATGGCAGGAAGAGTCTCATATAGTTTGTATGTAAAAAAAAGCATAACAGCCTGACAATAAAGGTCTAGCTGCTCGACTGCATGTGTATACTCTGGTATCATATGGTAATGTAGATTTGCAATCACTTAACAGTACTGTTGTATTAAGCATTGTTATCCACACTGTGCAACATAAATAGAATGTGTAGGAATGTCTGTATATGACTGGTGTAATCCCCAGAGGTCACTTAGTACAACTGAGAGACACATAGAAAACAGTGAAAAGGCAGACAACAAAATCCAAATAGCACATGCAACTGAGATGTGAACTGTTGCATTTTCAGCACACACAGCCATGGGTTGAATCCTGGGAGTGGTAATAGTCTGCATACATATTCATACCCCACAACTGTACAGATATGCCCAGAATGTCCAGTAAATTGACCCATATCAGCTGTCTGTCACCCTGTCCCCCTGGAAAATCAGTGGGATGATCCCAGACGTATAGGCAGCAAAAAGGAAATACAATTGATTGTCACGCATCTAAGAAAACAAAGCTGGCACACTAGCAACTCCCCAAAACCTTATGAGAGTAATAAGCCAGGTATGTCCCATTTACACCCCCATGTTGTCAAGCTGTGACCAGAGTGTGTACAGTAACAGAGTGAGATGTATGTGCATAATAGTAATGTGGAATTTGGTACTGTTCATGGCAACATTCAGGTAGTGCTAACAAAATTGCTCCCACAGGTCTGTCAGATATGAATACTGTGCCCAGAAATAAAAGAATTATACCCTGAACTGATACTGTTTACTGCGGTATTGTATGGCACTGTGACTGATGCAGTTGCTCTGAATAATAAGGTATTACTCATCACTGTCACCAACACTGTGCTACATAATATAACCATCTAGGAAATTCTGTATAAAAGTGTTGTAATACAAGGTCAGAATGTAAAACCACAGGAGAATTATAAGACAGAAAGCAGATAGGAGATATACAGCAATATCTATATAGCACACACAACTGTGATGGACTGTGTTTTAGTTTTAGCAGACACAGGCATGGTCTGAAACCTGGGATTGGAAGTAAGCTGCATGCAGAACCATACCCCACAACTGTACAGATACATCCAAAATGTGCAGTGTATGGGCCCATATCTGCTGCCTGTCACCCTGTCCCCCTGGGAAGTCAGTGGGATGCTCCCAGATGTTTAGGCAACAAACAGGAAATACAGCTGGTTGTGACACATCTATGAGGTCAACTGGTGCCCTAGTCAAAAGAGTTCCACGGTGCCCCCTACCACACCATCTGGTGCTCCCATCCTGGTCTACCTACACCAAATAAATACTGGAAAAGTGCTCCTGCTACAGTGATGCCCTATGCAGCCTCCTAGTTGGCCTATGCCTAAGGCTGGCTATGAGTCTCTAGCAACTCCCGAAACTGTTATGAGAGTAATAAGCCAAGTATGTCCTATCTACACCCCCATGTTGTCCAACTGTGACCAAACTGTGTACAGTAACAGAGTGAGATGTATGTCCATAATGCTAATGTGAAATTTGGTACTTTGTGTGGCAACATTCAGGTAGTGTTAACAAACATTGCTCCCACAGGTACATCAGATACGAACACTGTGCTGAGAAATAAAATCTTGCTAACCTGTACTGGTACTGTTTACTCTGGTATTGTATGGAACTGTGAGTGTTGCAGTTGCTCTGAATAATAAGGTATCAATGATCACTGTCACTCACACTGTGCTACTTAATATAACTGTCTAGGAAATCCTGTATAAGAGTGTTGTAAGTCACTAAAGGTTGAAGAGGGCAATAGTCTAGATATGTCCCGGTTCACCTGCATGTGGTCAAGACATGGCCAGAGTCTGTGCAGAAAGAGATGGACAGGTATGTGCACAACATCAACCTGGTATCTGGGAGTATGTGTAGAAACAGTTAGTGTTAACAAACATTTTCTCCACAAGTATACCTGGTAAGAGGTGTATACTGCAGGTAAAACCAGTTCATGTATAAAGATGATGACAGCCATATCACTGTCCAAACTAAGGCAATAGGGTAGTGTAGTAATATTTGTAAGGTACAGATAACAGCACTGACTAGGAAAGTAATGTGAACTACAGAAATATACTAGTTGTTAATTGACATCTCCCACCCCACCAGATCTCCAACAATAAACTAAATACCAACCTCAACTGGTATGTGATGACTTATAGGTTCATAGGTTCATAGGTTGGTACTGGGCTATCTGCCCAAAAGCATATATTAGCCCAGCCACATTGTGCGGTATTCACCGCCCCTTTAGTAGTTCCCTAGACCCTTGTACTAGCAGCTAGTACCCTTGGCCCCTATCTAGTAGTGCTGTTGGTGTGATCCCCAGTGTGAACTTTCTGTTACCCATCCACTCAGCAATGTTCCTCTTGAAGAGTGATAGTGAGGGGCTCTGTCTTATGTAGATTGGGACCCTGTTCCATAGTAAGGGAAGTCTCTGCAAAGGGAATCTATCCCTCCAGCATGTTCTATTCATTGTTGTGTTGAGGTTTATATCCCTAAAGCATGTAGCTCGAGTAGATTTGGTTTTGCTAAGATGGAGCATGTTCAACAATTCTGGGTTGGACATGGCTCTGTACGTTAGACAGAGATCGCCTCTGAGAAAGCGGTATGCAACAGAGAACAGTCTTTGCTTTTTCAATCGTGCTGCATAGGGCAACTGTTTGTGGCCAGTAATCGTCTTGGTTAGATACCTCTGTGGTCTCTTCAGCTGCTGGAGATCTCTAGCCAGGTACATTCCAATTGGTGCATTGTACTCAATAATGGGTCTGATGAGGGAAGAGTAGAGGGGCACCATTACATCCTTAGGTCTTGATGCAAACCCTTTCGTGACCAGATGGGTCACATAGAAGGATTTTCTAACCACTTTGGCAACATGGTTATCAAAGGAAAGA